>NC_057811.1:379601033-379615989 GCF_018294505.1 Triticum aestivum
AAACTTTGTCTCCTTGTGCACCACTCTCCTCTTTCTATCTCTCCCACATGCGGACCCGCCCCAGCTCCTCCCTGTATACATATATGTCGTGGCTCTTTCCATAGCTCCCTAATGTATCATCGTTCTCGATCTCGCACATTGTTCTCTACACCATCTATTCTAGATCTCTCATGAAGTCCCTATCACACACACGATGACTCGCTTCCCTTGCGTCTCCGTACATAGGCCAATTTCAAACAACATCAACATTGTCTCCCTATCTATACGCCATTTATGGACACAAACGCCCGCTCTCTCGCCCCCTCTCTTCCTCTCTCTCTCTCCGTCGCTAGCTCTCTCTCTCTCTCTCGCTCTCACATTCCTCTCCCACACACAATCGATGTCTCTTCCAAATAGTCTGCTCCCCCCACCTGCACCCATGCTATCCCGCTACTACACATGTCACACCATTCCCCCTTCCCTTATACTAGGTTTACATCATTAGTGGTCTCTCTACTCCACATACACACACTCCCTCTCACACACAAACGCGCACACAAACACACACAGACACGCACAAACACCCATTAATCTGGATCCTCATCTCTCCCCATGTCCGCATGTGTATCTCGCACACTCACTCTCTAATTATGTATATGTGTCTCCATGTTACACAACACAAAGCCCCATGTACATGTCTCTCTCTATCCTCCACACACATAGACACAAAGAATCTGTTATCATTGCCTCAGTCTCTAGACATATCACAAACACACACTGTCTCTCTCTCTCTCGCAAACATGCTCAACAAGGGTTTCCCCGTGAATAACTTACCGTCTATTCATCAACAGTCGTGGCAGTACGGCGAACACGAGACGTAAAAAAGAATAAATCTACACGTGCTTAGACCACCTAGTATGACTACTAGGACTAGAGCAAGCCAAAAAGTGTGCCGCCGTCACCCCCTCCTTATCGGCGACGGGAAAACCTTTGTTCTATACAGTCGAGAAGTCATTGTGCTAAGGCCTCACATGCTGAGGCGTTGGATAGAATGTAGATGCTAGTTTATGGAAACAAGTATCGATAATACGTTTGTATCTCCGTACTTATTTTTCTTCTCTTATAAAAAACCGAGTTGGTGATGATGGTACGCGTGCCATCTTGCAATATAGACCGTCTGATCTATATCTGACTGATGGAAATTAAACTAAAAGATACCCACACCCCTCTCCACATTTGCAGACAAGGCCTTCCCTCGTTCATCCTTATCTCCAACAACCTCATTGTTGAGAAATTAAGAAAGGAAGCCTCTGGAACAAACTGGCCTGGTGGCCGCTGCCGGCGTCGTCAATCCCCATGCCTCCGCTCAGTCCGACCACCAATCACCACCACGCACGACTCCTCTTCACCTTATCTCCTATTTCTCGAGATATCATTAGTTTTTACACATGGGATTACTCCCGCATGGGTCAATCACAACGAGTGTTTTTATAAAAAAATGCATCTTGATGTTCCGTGCAATGCACAGATCTTGCTAGTACTCCTACAGAAGACAAAGTTGGTGATGATGGTGTGTCTGTCATCCATCGTTTGTGACCATTAGATCTACATCTAACGACTGTGAGGTAAGTTGTTGCCTTTTCTCACAAACATCTCACTTGTCTACCAATTTGCAGAAAAACCCATAATTAGTATCTTAAAACCAACCACGTCCCTCCCTGACCTCACCAAAACAGCCCAAGGAATATATTCTAATTGAAACATAATATATCTCTAGTGATATATGTATATCAAAATTAGAGTGTTTTGTATCAATTTTGTGAATAAGTATTATTCTATTTATGATTCGTTGCAACGCACATGAACATTGCTAGTATTTCCAACCGTGCAAAATTTTTCCCTGGTATTCCATAGTTTCGATTTTTCCATCAAGATACTAGTCACTCATGGTTGATATATACTTTCAATCATGTACACATATGCACTATGTAACTAGCCTTGCTTATTGGGTTCCAAAGCTTAACTTTCACTCTTACTTACAATATGTAGAGTATTTAACAAAAAACTACCACTTTCAACCAGCCCTAGGAAGAATCTATTGTACAAAAAATAGCAAAAAAATACCCAAAATTTCTTAATCCACGCCAAAAACTACTACCTACCGATTAGGTTAGTTTAAACCCATTTATGACAGGGTTGGCCCACACGTCCGTGCTGACGAGGCAGCTTAAACCAACACATTTTGTTTGACCGTTGACACAAGGGACCCACATCTGACCTTCTATCCTGTTATTCCCCCTCAAATCATTATTTTTCCTGAACATTACTTCAAACAGTGTTGATGCGTGTTCGTCGGTGGCGCCGGTGATGAGCGAGTTGGCCGCTGCTCCGTCGGACGGGCCGGACGCCACGCTGGCCTCCGCACGGGTTGGCAGGCTGGCCCGAGCGTGACTCACGAGCGAGCAAGCCGCCGCGCTAGCCTTCGCTCGAGCCAGATGGCTGGCCTTAGCGCGGCGCGCGCAAGCAAGCCGCCGCGCCGCCGTGCCAATCTAGCTAGCAAACCTTGCAGACAAGCAGCTGGTCGGAGCTATCTTGGCTAGCTAGCGGCCGCAAGGGCCGGGCGGAGCTGGCATCCGGGCTGCCGCAAGATGGGCTCCGCACCGTCGGCGATTTTGACCTCGCCTTCTGCCGGCGGCGGTAGCTGCGTCCCATGGCCGAGGATGACTAGGTGGACGGGCCGGAGGTAGGAGGTCACTCGAGGATTTTTGTGCAGACTGACATGTAGGTCCCACAAGTCATAACGCCCGGTCGAATAGAAGGCGTTGACTTAATGGGTGACACGGGCCGTGTTTGGATACTCTAAGTCAGAGGTTAGATTCTAACCCTGAACTAACTCTAACCAAAGTGGTGTTTGGATGGCAGGGTTAGATTGACAACAAATTATCCAAACAGGGCCATGGGTTGAAACGTGCCTATAACGGCACTTTGTAGAGTAGCCGTTTCTTGGTAGGGCTGGTTGGTAAGAGCATGTACAATGGTTGATAAGGTAGTCTTATCTTAAGTCTGCCACATATGCAAGTGGTAGTAGTTTCTTGGCATTATTAGTGGTTTCTTGCATTATTAGGGGTTCCTTGTAAGGAACAATGTACTACTAGCGACAAAAGGCGATTCTAGGTTGCGTTGTACTCCAACGAGTACTACTAGTGGTCGCGGGAGTGTATACCTCGTTTTGTGGGTTCGATCCCGGCTGAACGCATGGCGGCCTTTTTTTAAAATAGTAACTACGCTGCGAGCCAATATTTTACACGGGTAGTTTGAGTTTCGAAGTCAAATGCACGTGCGGCACCACAATCTAGGTGCACTAGATAGCCTAGCCACGTGAACGGGTTTTCCTTCCCAGCATATCGTGGCTCGCGTGCTCGCCCTAGCCGCACCTCGCTTGCAGCTTCCTCATTAGCTAGTAGCATATTTAAACTAGCGCCTCCCAATTAAGCCCGAGGAGCCGGAAAAGCCTGGCGGGGCATTGGGAACTGTGCAATATGGCTCTGTACGTAAAGTGCTCTACTACTACTCTGTAGCTTGTGGCGTTGCAGGCATGGACTTCACTCCATTATCGGCTCTACTATAAAAGAAATTCCTCTTGACGTGTTTTTTTTAAACGGAGGCAAAAGCTTTGCTTCATCTCATTCATAAAGAAGGAACTACTAACAAAGTTCGACGAGATCCATTACACCTCCACAAATGGAAGCAAAAAGCCTAGTCTCGCTGTATCAAATAACTCAAATGTTCTGCCCCCGCAGTAACCTTCGCTGATAAACAGGCTGCTAATGTGTGCGTGAGAGGAGCGGCTGAGTAGGTCAGCTATGTGAGAGGAGCGGCTGAATAGAGCACCGAGAGTACCCACTAGGCCACTACGCAGGTGTACTTTCCCTGCATTGATAGTACAACGATGGTTCTAGAGAACAGTAGTACCCTCCACCTCCAACTGTAGCTCCTTGGCCCTGAGATTCAAGAGTTCAAAACTGGTGCACTATACTAGAAGTACAGTACATAGCACTAGTAGTACCCTCGCACTACTAGTTGAGAAAGTAGTACTAGTACTGCTACAGTACGAGTACGTACTCCTCCGTCACATAATGTAAGACGTTTTTTGACACTAGTTGGCATGTACAAAAAATAGCAAAAACATACCCAAATTTTTTTAATCCACGCCAAAAACTACTAGCTAGTGCCAAAAATTTCTTACTAGTGCTATTATTTACAGTATAATGCAATCCCATAACATCCCATAATGCTAGTACTAGTAGTAAATAATAGCCTCACCCCTTCGATACAGTTGGAAGGAACGATCTACAGTTGGAAGGGACGAGGCCCTGCAGTTACTATGCTCTTATCTCCTCCTCGCCAGTTCCCCTCCCCCCAAAGTGAAGGCAATTCATCGTTGCTCCCATGGATTCGCCAGGCGGTTCTCCTCCTCGTCGAGGCTGGGAGACCTTGGACGATGGTCCTCTAGGAGAAATCGCACGTCGCTCCGACGTCCTCACCGCCGCAAGACTCGGTGCTTCCTGCACCAACTATTTCAAGACGGGGCTTAAAATGGCTTGGGAAAAGGCCATGCTTGTTGGTCTTCCATGCGTCCTCGAGGAGAAGGTTCTTCTATGGGACAATCCTTCAAACAGTCCACTACTCCCTAGCCATGGTTGCACGTTGACTCCGCTAGAGTTGCCGACGTTGAGACGTAGTCGGATTTTGTCCGATGAGCAGGTCAGTAATGGAGTTTGATCATGTAGTACTTAGTTATTCCATTTCCAACCCGTAATTTCTATGCTGCCCACCGTCTTATATATAGGTCTGGGTCAGTGCCAACGAAGATTGGCTTGCATACCTCCGGCCGGATACCACCATCATTTTGCACAACATCCACAGTAGTGCGGCCGTTCCGGTAGACCCCTTCTCCACCATTGGGATTGGCCTTCCGGACTGGCTGGGCTTGAATACGTATGATGATGCCTACATGAGATTAAAGAAGATAGCAATTGCGGACCCGCCGACAAAGCGATGCAGCTACGATGATTACTATCTCATCGCGGTGTTCGACATAAGGATTGCCATCAATGCAAGAGGCATTAACGGCAGTGGCTGGCGCATGTTGGCGGCGGCAGATTTGTACCCTACACGTTCGAAGACGCCGTGCGCCATCTAGGCCGCATCTTCGCGGTGAAAAGCCAGGGGACTTGTTTCATCTGGTTGCCATCCTATGGTACAGGAGATTACAAACGGAATGCACAAACCATCATTTGCATCCCTAACGGTACTCCATTATTTTGCACGGACCGGTCATCCCGCGATCAAAATAAGATCGCCGATCCTGGATGTGCATTTGCATCCGCGATTCGGTCTAACCTGGAACCTTGTAGCTGACTTTGGCATATTGGGATCAACTATCTTAGCAGTCGTTACCCATGGTACCACTGATGTGCAACATGGTCACACAATCTACCACGATCGGACCGTCACCATCTACCCAGGTATTCCATTTTTTAACCCTCTCGCCTTCTCTTTCATTGTTGTACTAGTACTCTACTTATGTACTACGTAGTAGTAGGAGTACTTTTTACCTTGGAGGACGTGTATAGCTAGCTTGGCCCTTGAAGACTTGAACCCACTAGCTTCCACCATTTTTGTTTTTCCGTGTCTTACTATCTCATCCATGTAGCCAAGAGTGGCTATACATAACAAGCCGGTTATTTTACTTCCTCTATACCGGAGTAGTACTATTTGCTGCACAGTATTACTAACCGCCATATTTGAGCACAACATTATTATGCATGGACCTTGACTATGTATATCACCATGTATCCAGATCTGAGATGCCGCGTGTAACAGATGAACGGCGCCGAGTTCGACCCCCGTGATGCTACATGGGTGCCGAGGAACACTCTTGGAGAGTACTCGCTTTTCATGGGGGACAGCTACCCCATTATGAAGCGGATGCCACCTTCCGTGCACGACACGGAAGGCCTGCCGTTCATGAAGCATGGTTGTGTCTTCCATGCGCACCGCCGGATGAACGACATGCTGGGACACGCTATCCCTGATTTATGCCGCTTCAGCTTGGATGAGTCTCCATCGTGTGGAACCAGACTAGAAAGCTGCGATGATGATTCCCGTTGCCCACCGCTATGGATCGTGCCATCCATGAAGAACACCTGGGACTGGAACCTGGAGGAGGACATGTAGCCCATCTATAACGTGTAAGTGGAGTACGGTAAATTGTGAACGGTAGCGCTGTGAATATATGTAGACTAGTCGTGCACAAATTTATCACATGAATTGGAGATGAACTTGTGTGGCATACTGGCATTTGTCCTATAGAATTTATTACTAGTAAATATGTTATGTGTACGTGCAACTTGTGTGGTTGTTGCACGGGCTCCAACACGCTCTTTGAGAAAAAAAGGTGGCACAACTTTGGATATACGTGACATGACGGCATCATACAGTAGCATCGTTCGCTATAGTTGTAGTACGCTCCTACTAGGACGACAACTCCTATAAAACCTTGCGCTTGACTCTTTGCCTCTTCGGGAGGTTCAACAGTTCGTACTCGTGTGAACCTTGCACTTGACTCTTCGCCTCTTCGGAAGGTCCAACAATGATGATACTACAGTACACATTATGCTTCTGGCAATCTGACACCGATTGAACTGCTGCACATCCACCGCGAGGGCGAGGGAGAGGGAGAGGGAGAGGGCGCGCTGTAGTCAAAACCCTCTCCTCGTCCTGCGAACCACCGCGCGCGTGGGCGAGGGAGAGGCGTAGTAAGCAAGCTTCTCCTCGTTCGGCGAGTTGACGGGACACATCAAAGCAGTACTAGTATTAGTCCATACCGCGTCCTTTCGGTTAATATGGCTTAATTTGAAACGAGAAAAATACACTGGCGGTCAACGTATGTAACAATACGCTCTTTACGGTCACTATATATAGTTTTGCGGTGATTATACGATCAATAGCTCATCGTAGAGCACCGTATTGCACCCTACTGACCGGCCACATAGTCGACGTGGCACTTTGTTGACTGGTTAAATTGTCACCTGGTTTCTAGGTCCCACCTGTCAGTTGGCAGAGCAAAGAAATCAGCTAAAAAACAAAGAGTGTAGTACATCTACACTCCAATGCATTTAGCCTTTAATCTAAATCGATATTGATTGACTAATGCACCAACTTGTGCTCTAGGTATAGGCTACATATCTATCCTTAATTATAGCATGCAACGACCTTCATTTAATCTTCTTCTCTCAATGGTCGCATGCACACATAACTTTTGGGCGTTAATTATGCCCTCGTCAATGTGTAAATCTCTAAATGTACAGTCTTTCACGGACGTAGGGAGTAGGTTGAGCACTTGAGTGTGAGCGTGTGTGTTGCGTCGTGTGCTGTGTGCCGCATGGGCGCGTGAGTGTTGCGTGCGTCCATGTGTACGTGTGAGTGTTGCATGTTGCATGCATGCATGCATGCATGGAGCTTACTCCCTCCCATTGACATGTTCATATTTCAAGCTTCCTCTATTCCCTCCATATGGTGATACTCCCTCTGTTCCCAAATACACAGTAAAATACTCCCTCTGTTCCCAAATGTGGAGTAAAATCCTCCCTCTATTCCCAAATATGGAGTATTTGTCTTTCTAGAGATTTCAACAGTGACTACGTACGGAGCAAAATGAGTGAAGTGAGCGTAGAGGCATAGGGATAATGTAGAAAGGAAGTCTTCACGATCCATTATTCCCCATCTCGATCAGAGAGAACTATTCAATTAGTCTTCACAGTGAAGTGACAATACACGCTGCAGCAGATGGGACACTTAATTAATAAGCTGAACCAGCGTGTTGGTGTTACTAAATCAGCCTTACCCAGTACTGCCATCATGTTTGCCAATAGAGCACGCTTCTGTCCTCCATTAACTGACATGTGGGCCCTCTTGTGGTAGACCCACATGTCATCGGTGTAACTATTTACACTCCGAAGGACGGTATATCCTGGTAGTAGTAGTAGTACAATTGAGATTTAATGCACTTTCTTCCCCGTCTTCCACTCTTCTTCCTCCTCTCTTCTTCTACCTCCTCTCTTCCCCATCGTCGGCCGCACACCATTTCCCCCCGCTCACTGCTCGCCCGCCCGCGCTATCTTCCTTGGTAGCTCGCGTGTACCATATCCCCCCGCTCACTGCTCGGCCACACCAAAAGAAGCTTCTTCGCTCGCCCGCCCGAATCCACTTCCCCGCTGGCTCGCAGGCACCAAAAACCCCAATGGCACAACCGACTGACATGCAGAGCCGCGATTCGAATTCCCTCCCCGATGTTCTCTTGGAGCAGATCTGTAATCGTATGGACCTACTCAGCACCGTCCGTCTGGCCGCATGCTCGGTGTCTTTGTACCGTCTACTCGTCTGCAACCGGCCGACTCTTTTCAAGACACCCTGCTTGCTGATGCTCGATCCTCACAGGTGGCCCAGACACCGACTTGACGATCCTACGGAGGTTGCCGTGGTGCCCCTCGACATGCTACCACTACCCGTCCACCTGCCCTTCATGCGCGGCCACTACTGGGCAGGCATGAAGGCCAACTGGATCGTCCTCATCCACCAATCCGGTAGTCCGTGGCGTCTCGTGGATATCTACACCTAGTGAGACATCACCCTTCCATTTTTGGATACCGCCGCCATCGAGCCTCGTGGCCCGCCGGACACTCCTGCCTACTACGCACGAGACACGTCGAGCTTTTTGCTTGACCTCTGTTTGCTGAAGGTTGTAATCTGCGAAGTGCCCACACCATCAGAAGACTACATGGATTACAAGCGCATTGCCGTGTTCAACATGGGATTAGTCTATCTGGAATCCGGTCGCCATACATGGTTATGGCTCATCGTCGATCCTCTTCACCCAACACTTCTGTCTGATGCTATAGTGCACGATGGCATCATTTATGCGGCGACGCATAGATTGGCTGCCTATACTGGTGGAATCTATCATCGTGTAATTGTTCTATCTCATCTCATCTTTACCTTAAGAATACGACTGCCTGTTCATTGTTACAAATTTAGAATATATAATATGTCTATAACCACATCATTGCTATATGTTCCTCTCATTTCCTAGATTTTTATGACCACACATGTTATTGTTAGAGTTGATATGAGAACAATTGGTATCTAATGATTGTTAGAATATATATTATGAGTATAACCTCATGATTGCTATATGTTACTCTCATTTCTAGGATTTTTATAACAACGCATGTTATTGCTTAGAGTTGATATGATAACTGTAGTAAGTGCTATGGTAGAATATGAGTAGGCCTTGTCATATCTGTTTTCCTCTCATTGTTACATGATGTTTGAACCATGATATATTGCTAGAATATGAAAGCCATTGGCTTATTTTTTTAACTTGGGGTATGATTATGACCACGACATTGCAATTCTCTTTCTATGATATGTGTCACTGTTATAATAATCTTAATTCCACACATACTCTGAACATGATTGTTTATTTTTGTCCTTTTGGTCTCCAATTTAAATTGTTGCAGCAGACGCAAATGCGCTGGCCTTCATGATTCCAGGACTTGGAATCATACCAGCCGATGGGTGGTGGTTTATCGCTCGTTCAGCTGACGGTGGTCATTTGGTGCTCATTTGCACGTACCAAATTGACCAAACCATTTCATCAAACCACATGCAGTACAATGCCTGGGGCGTTCGTGACATTGATGGCTATGGCTGCTTCGTATTCGAGAAAGACCCCAGCTCCGTTGGGCCAGGCGTATTCAACTGGAGGCGGGTTTACAAACTCGGCAACCACTCCATGTTCCTCGGGCTCAATTATCCGATCATCCAACCAATCATCAATCATATCACCGACGATGATTACCGTGCTATGCAACTTCCATTCTCCAGGGGGGACTGTGTTTACACATCATACCATGGGTTTCATGAATCACCATATCCAGAGATTCGTCGACACAGCTTGTTGCGAGATAATCTTCAGTGTGTGAAAGGCATCAAGCTTCCATGCGATGGATGGCTTTTGCAAACCCGACATGCGGCGATGTGGTTCATACCAACAGCAAATATGCACAACTTGATTCGTACTGATATGTAGACTGAGCCGTGTATTCTGCTACTGTAGCACGACCCTCTTTTGTTGGATATTATGTATTGTTGTTAGTTTGAAGCACTCCTCTGGTTTGAAGGATAGATACCTTTCTGGGATCAAGTGCATCCTAACTCACCTGCGCAGGATGTACTGATAATGATGATGGAGATGTTGTGCAGTATATATATATATATCACTTAGGCTTCAAGTGCGTACTTGTTAGTTAAACCTATGGTTAAAATGTGACACTAAATACGACTAGTAAGATGTTGTCCACACATTGAATTGACGTGACAACATGCTGCGCGTGAGGTGACACAAGAATCTCGGCGGCGTGTTCGGGTATTCTGGACTTCACATTTGGAGTACCACTTATCTGTTGAAATCTTTCATCATTCACTTAAATCAGTCGATTGATCATACATTGAGTATCATATAACTAGAATTAACCCATGCAAGTCGAAGAAGGATTGGCCGGTGCTGCCGACTGGCGTCAAGTTCGATCCCACGGATCAGGAGCTGATCGAGCACCTTGAGGCCAAAGTGAGTGCTGACAGCGAGAGATCTCACCCTCTCATCGATTTGTTCATACCAACCATCGACAGCGAGCACGGCATATGCTACACCCATCCTGAGAAACTTCCAGGTAAGACACCGATCGGCCGTCTACTTGCACAAACATATTCCTTTGCTTATAGCTCTATTTTTTTTAGACGCAGACCTGGTGAAGCAATTACAATTTGACAGTTAATAAAAAGTGAAACAAGTTACTGCAACATGCCAAAGATGTTATGAAAATGCCAACTACTTACACTAAAACCTGTATTCGACAATACTGCAGGTATCACACTGAGTGGCCTAAGCAAGCA
This sequence comes from Triticum aestivum, assembly GCF_018294505.1. Classification (NCBI taxonomy): domain Eukaryota; kingdom Viridiplantae; phylum Streptophyta; class Magnoliopsida; order Poales; family Poaceae; genus Triticum; species Triticum aestivum. Next base: position 379,612,032 of record NC_057811.1, read on the forward strand.
TTTCTTCCAGCGCAATTCCAGGGCGTTCAAAAGGGGCATGTGGACGCCTAGTAAGATACAGTCGAAGTGCGGCATGCACGCGATGTGGCACAACACCGGCAATACCTTGCCGGTGATGGTCAACGGCCGGCAGACGGGCAGCAAAAAGGTTCTGGTGCTGCACACCAACAAGAACTTCGACCAGCAGAGGACCAACTGGGTGATGCACCAGTACCACCTCGGGGACCTGGAGCAAGAGAAGGAGCGGGAGCTGGTCCTCTGCAAGATTTTCTACCAGACGAACACTAGGGCCAAGAGTAAAAAGATTATAAGTTTGTTTGGTATTGGTACTTGTACTACCTTGTCGTCCGCAAGTTGGTATTGTTGTTAATGATCTTTTGGTATGAACTTGGCATTTGCTTCCAACCATCATGTCAAGGGTCGAAGTGGATATAAAGTTGAATCATTTGTTTCGAAACGAATTTTCAGGCACCTGATTTTTATTTGATGGGTAGCATAAGCACCTGGCGTTCGAATTCCCAGTTCCCCAAATTTTTCGAAACAAGTGCATGCTCTTATTATCACGATGAAAAAACAATATCCCTGCTGCATCCCAGTTATCAGTCTGTACTTGCAGAATTCTCTCGTTTATTGAGCACGTATATTGTTTTTTCAGGCCGAGCAAGTTTCAACTGGGCTGTAGACTGCCCAGGCTTGGTTTTGTTTTTAACAGGCCCAGCCCATGACGACAACGGGGCACAAAGATCCAGCAGGTATCTACTGGCCTCTGGCCCGCCAGCGTTAGTTATATTTTGTCTTACAACATCCGCAGGCACTTTTTTACTGAATCAAACACACAGCCCAGTTCTATTTTCCTCTTGAAACGCATGTCCTACATCCGTTTCTAATCTCTACCTATAGTTTTATTAGTTCATATACACGTATCATTATATTGAAAATACATAAAATTCACTTTTCATATTTACATCCTTATTTTTGTTGTTGTTTTCCCTCCCATCGCTGATTTTTTTTACACTGGTTTTCCCTTAAACCAACTCAATTGTCCCACGTCTTATTTGCTTACAAAAACAAAACGATTTTTTGGCAAATCAATAAGTTCTTAAAAAAATGTTTATCATTTCGGGATTACAAAAGTTCGGACTCCACCTAAATATGCAAAATAAGGTTGAACTTTTTGACCGTGGTCTTGGGCAGAAAATGGGCTGTAATAAATTACTTAAGAATTAGCAAATGGGCTGCAAATTATTAAAAATAGCAAATGGGCTCTCTATTGTCTGCCACAGATTTGGAGGCTGACTTGTGGGCCTACTAAGTTCATGCGTACACAAGGTTTATCAAAAAAGAAACTTAGTCAACAATCGACTCTACCAGCGTCAGACCGTTAGATGTCAATCTAACAGCAATCGTGCTTCTTCAGTCTCTGATCTTCCTGCCCCAGCCGCCCAAACCAGCGCCGTCGGAACCGCTGTGCTGCCGGGCAGGCCTCACGGCCCCATCATATACTCGCATCCCTGGCATGTCTATCCCTCTACTCACCCACACCTCCAGTTATTTTCCGGCGATGGCAGCCGAACCAGTCAACCCTCGTACTCTCCACCGCGTGGGCAGCCACTGTCGTGTCTTCCCCGGCTTCGTGTCGTTCCCTTCGTAGGGCTTGCCGTCGTCCACCACCCTGGTGCTCTCGGCGCGGCGTGGTCAACATGGTGAACGAACGACATCCATCGGAAGTGGACTGTACGTGGAGAGGCTGACAGCTGGGTCCACGGCCGCACACAAGGAAATGCCTCCTTATTACGCGCAAAATAATGAATCCTCCACCTGACATCTAGAACCCGCCGGAAGGGCCTCTGTATTTCACGAAAAAAACGTTCCCTCCGCTGACAGGTCGGACCCACCAACTATTTCTTCGCACGCAAGGAAGTGCCTCCTTATTGCGCACAAAAAAAATGAATACCCCCTGCCAGTTGGGACCCACCAGAGTGGGAGGCTAACTTGTGGGCCTACTAAGTTGACGGGGACGGAGGGCTTTGCCAACTTAGTCAATATGAACGATTCTAGCTCCAGTGACCGTACGATGTCCATCCAACGGCCTTAGTGCTTATTCAACCTCTGGTCTTCTTGCTCCAGCCGCCCAAAGCAGCGCCGGTCGTGCCGCCTGCACCTGCCTCCCGTGGCCGGCTGTGCTGCCGCGGAGGCCTCACCGCCCCCATACTACTCCCACTGCTGGCCAGGCCATCCCTCCACTCACCCAGACCCCCTGTTATTCTGCGGCGACGGCAGCCTCACACCGCAGTCGAACCAGTGAACCCTCGTACTCCTCTCCACATGGGCATCCACTGCCGCGTCTTCCCCGGCTCCGCGTCGTCCCCTTCCTAGGCCTCGCCGTCGTCCACCGCCTTGGTGCTCTCGGTGCGGCGTGGTCAACGACCGACTTCCGTCGAAAGAGTACTGTACGTGGAGAGGCTGACAGCTGGGTCCACGGCCACAGCCCAGTTTTTTTGTGATTTGCCAAGTAAGTCGCTTTGTGAGGCCTGTTGGGCTGCAAATCTTTCAAGACGAGGAGAGCTTCATTCGGCTGGCCGAGAAAATGGCCTATCAGTAATGAGAGATGGGCTGTACATTTTTAAAACACATCAAACCGGCAATTAGTTTCAAATTTCTTTTTTTCATTTTGAGATTTTAAATTGCATTAATTTTTATGCATGGACAATTTGTTGGATTTTATATTGATATACATCTACTTTTAAAATCAGTTTGAATGTGACTCGAAATTTCAGGATTAAAAACTGTTCGGACCGCACCGAAATATGCAAAATTTCATATAATTTTTTAACTGTGGCGACAATATGGGCTGTAATGCTAACAAAAAGAATATGGGCTCCAAAAAAACCTTAAGAATTAGCAAATGGGCTGTAAATTATTAGAAATAATGGCAGATGGGATGTGTGATGTTCTCCACAGATTTGAGGCTTTCCTAAAAAAAGGTTGACGCATAAGCAGTGAATGTCCATCCAACGGCCGTCGTGCTTCTTCAATCTCTGCTCTTCCTGCTCCAGCCGCTCAACGGGACTGCCTGCTCTCTCCTCCCCACGGCCGGCTGTGCTGCTGCGCAAGCCTCACCGCCCCACCGTACTCCCATCGCTGGCCAAGCCATCCCTCTACTCACCCACACCTGCTGTTATTCTCCGGCGACGGCAGACGAACCAGTAAACCCTCGTATAGTCGTACTCCCCTCCGCGTGGGAAACAACTACCGAGTTTTCCCTGCCTCCATGTCATTCCCTTCCTAGGCCTCCCCGTCGTCCACCGCCCTGGTGCTCTCGGCGCGGCCTGGTCAACATGGTCAACGACTGACATGCATCTGAAGTGGACTGTACATGGAGAGGCTGACAGCTGGGTCCACGGCCGCACGTGTAACATCCCAAATTTCCAATTTGGAATGTTATACATAGATCATCATTGCATATCATGTTTTGTTGCATTTTGACAAATCCTCGATAAATCCTAAGCAACCCAAGGACCCTCGGAGAGAGTTGGGGATTTTCTCGAATTCTTAAATTTGTTTTTTCAAACGAGGATTGGGGTTTTAATTATTTTTCTCTCCGGAAAAATATTTCCTGTTAAAATAAACGAGAGGAGAAAATATGACTTCTCCAAAACATTTGAAATACTGGAGGAAAAATGTTAAAATCATTTATTGGCATTTATTTGGATTTTATTGGCAATTTTATTGCATTAAAAATATGCATGTTTTCAAAATATTTATTTTGATTTATAAAAATGTTCACCCTATTCTAGATTTTCTAACTAGACGGGGAAAATTTATTTCATATTTTTTCTGATTTGTATTTATTTTTCTACGCAATATTTTTCGCGGAACTTATTTTTAAAAAAAACTGCGCGACGCCCGACCGGGCCGAAGCCCAGCCGAGCGCCGGCCCGCCCGCGCTCTCCTCTTC
>NC_057811.1:379616206-379624322 GCF_018294505.1 Triticum aestivum
AGACCCGGAGCCGCCGCCCCTCGTCGCCGCACCCCCTCCCCGAGCCCCGCCGCCGAGCCCCGTGCCCGCCGGACCCTCGCCGGAGCCGCCCGTCGAGGTACTGCCGCCGGCCGTTTTTCCGTCGTTGCCGGTTTTCTGTAAAAAAAAACCCTTTTGTTTTTAAAAAAAAAACCTAGATCGGTTTTTTTTCGGTTTTATTATTTTGCGAGCGTTCACCGAACCGTTCGTTTTAACGAACGCGTTCGTCGGTTTTTCTCTGTTAACGAACGTCCGTTCTTTAACCGTTCGTCCGTTTTTCTTTTTCGTCGGATTTTCTCGTTATTTTCTCAGATTCGATTTCTGATCGAATCTTCGAATCTGTTTAACTTCTCGCTCGTTTATCGGAATCAGGTGATTCAAGCGCCTCGAGTTTCGTCTCGAAATTCTCTTTCCGATTAATCTACTCAAACAAGTATTTGCTACAGTAAAATTTGACCTAGATCCAGATTAGCAAACGAAGTTTCTTTCTTTCGCCGTTTGACTTTCGTTGCTTCTTTCGAGTTGATTCTTTTTGCAAACCGGAGTTCTTAAGTTGAACTTTCTGGTTGGATCTTTCATTCGAGTTTTACCTGTGCATTAGATGAGTACTGATTGTATGCTTGTTTGTTTGCGATAGAGTACCCGGAGTGTGCCGCTTGTTACTTCGAATCGCTAGGTTTTGCGGATCATCAGCAAGGCAAGTAACACTTTGATCATACCCCGTTCATACCCAGTTTTATTGCATTAGATCTTTTTTCCTCAAACACTTGCATGATTAGGATCTAATTAAATTGTGGGAACTGGGAAGTAGTTGAGGTAGTACCTATTACCTGTTTTACTTTATCAAACCCTTGGGAGTTACTTCTACGTTGCTTTTATTATTGCCATGCTATGCTCGTAGACGTGGATTGGGTTTGAGAGATATTCATGACAGATGTGAGATTGTTAATAATGGTTTACTTAAGGTGGCAACTAAAACTCACATCTGGGTGGATTGAGGCACCTGGAGAACCCAGTGTTGTCTGTATGTATAAGGTCCGCCACCCAGGCTCAAAGGGATCATAAGATTATTCATGCTAGAAACTTCCGTGTGCAGCCACAAGCTATTATGGGCTCTAGCATAGCTGAGTAGGTTACAGGATCTCTTGAAGAGGTGGACTAGCAGATGTAGGGGAAAGTAGGTGTACCGGTCCATCCAGAGTAGAGAGTGATTGTTTCTGAAAGACTGTGTCTCGGTCATCCGTTTCTCAAACATCATGCAGTGCGAGAATCAAGCGGAGGCGATCGAGTCTTGTGGGGAAAAGTGCACAAACCTCTGCAGAGTGTACAAACTGATCATGATTAGCCGTGTCCCCGGTTATGGACAACTTGAGTATCTAGTACCTGGATTATCATTTGAATCTCATCACCGTGATACTTATAATTAATTTTGTTGGGTTAATGATGATACTTAATTGGAATTGAGTTGGAGGTACCTTCTCAATGTTTCAACCACCATGATAGTTAAACAAAATTTATTCCTTTGCAGTAGGATAAAATTGGCTTTTCGCAAAACTGTAACCATAGAGCCTTCCACCAGCCATATTTGCATATAGTATAGCATATTATTTGTTCATTGCTCTCTATGTGTTACATTGCCAGCATATCCTATGTGCTGACCCGTTTTCGGGCTGCAACGTTTCATGTTGCAGACTTTTCAGACGACGAGTAAGGTGCCTTAGGTCGTGGTCTTATACTCAGTGATGCCGCTGGAGTTGATGGACTCACTTATCTTCCAAGTCTTCCGCTGTTATCGTTATTAGATGGCCTTAAGCCATGCTTATCATACTTAATCTCTTTGGAGATATTCGATGTAATAAGTGTGTGATTGCTACTCTGTTATAAATCCTCCATTTGTACTGTGCGTGTCAGCATTACTGATCCAGGGATGACACTGGTGCACAGCAGCACAGGCCATTTGAGGTCTGGTCGCTACAAAGTTGGTATCAGAGCACACGTTGACTGTAGGACACGACCACTAAGCTTAAGCCCTAGAAAGCTTCTCTCTTCTCATTTCTGACCCCTCTCCACTTTCTACTCTTTTAGGAATGGCGAATGCAAGGAGCAAGTTCATGCAACCAGATGAAGACACGCCGTTTGGTCGACACTTGAAGGAAGTCACCATGTACTTGAACATAGGAATACCAAGCGTCACCGGAACCTACAACGCCACCTTACCTGAAGAGGAGAGCTGGAAGATTCAAGTTATCATTCCAGGAAGGACGTTTGCGCCAATTACGGAACCCATGAGATTGGTTTTCGAAGCACCAACTTGGAGTTTAGGGAAGAACATGGCCGCACACATCGCCATGGGACGCATTGGAGAAGTCTATCACCAGGAGCTTAAGGATACAATCTACCAAATTTGTGGACGTCGAGACGCGCAATGGGAGATGATCAAGACCAAGAAGGATGGATCAATTGTAGCTTTCATCCAGGAACAGAACCAACATATTCGACGCCAGGAGAATCAGATATGCACGGACAAGGAAGAACTGAAGAAGGCATTCACGAAGATCAAGGAACAGCAATAAGAACTCAAGACTACACGCGAAGACTACTTGGAGGAAATCAACGCGCTAGTAGGGAAGATTGACGACCTGGAGAATAAGATTGGATCATTCGTGGGAAATCCAGTGCTAAAAGCAGAAGTCGACGAATGCACTTGTCCGGATAACTACATCATCATCGACGACACCGACTCGGAACCAAGTGAAGACGAATGGATTGATGAAGCTGGAGCAGACATCATGGAGTCTTCAACGGATCAGAATTTCTAGTAGACCACCATATTCGTAGTAGTTTTCCCCCATTTAGTAGTATAGTTCAAGCACTTTGTAACGCTAGCTAGATCGATTGTTTTGCCTTGTTTGGATTGATTGAGTGATATTGATTGAAATTGTCTCATGAGCATATGGGTAGTGTTTTCTCTCTAGACCTCATTCTACTCTTAACTCTCATCTTTTCTAAACCTATCAGATGCCTCCGAGACGCGACACCGGATTTGTTTTCCCGCCAGAGATCACCCAGTTGATTCAGCAGCAGAATGCCCTAATGCAAGTGTTAGTTCAAAACCAAGGCAACAACAACAACAACAACCCACCGCCACCACCACCTGTTGATCACTTAGCCCGTTTCCTAAGGCTAAACCCGTCAGTGTTTTCCAGTAGCACCGAGCCGATTGTAGCAGATGATTGGCTCCGCAAAGTTGGAAGGGAGTTGACCACTGCAGGATGCACAGATGCGGAAAGAGTGCGTTTTGCCGCACATCAGCTTGATGGACCTGTAGCATCATGGTGGGAGAATTACACAGCCACGCACCCTATTGACACTGTCACATGGGACCAGTTTCAGCAAGCTTTCCGTACAGCTCATGTTTCAGCAGGAGCTATGGCTATGAAGAAGCGAGAATTTCACAACCTACGCCAAGGAGGACGCACCGTAGGCCAGTATGTGGAGGATTTCAGTAATTTAGCACGTTATGCACCAGATGACGTTGCTACAGATGCAGCCAAGCAGGAGAAGTTTCTGGAAGGATTGAATGATGAGCTGAGTATGCAGTTGATGGTAGCAACTTTCAACAACTACCAGGAGCTGGTAGATAGAGCTCTCATGATTGAAGGGAAGCAACAGCAGATTGAAAACCGCAAGAGGAAGTATGGACAAGGGAAGTACAATTCTGGAGCCCAGCAGAAGCCTCGTTTTACCCCGAAGCCGGGAGGACAGTTTCAGCATACCCATGGAGGAGGTAGTTCGCACAACCATAATGGCTCCAAGAATGGTAATGGGAATGGAGGAGGAAACGGACAGAACCGCACCAACCCATCTACCCCAACCAAGAGAGATCTAAGTCACATTACTTGTTTCAAGTGCCAGAAGACGGGACATTATGCTACTGATTGTCCCGAAGCCCAAAATGGAAATGGCAATGAAAGATCTGGGAAGAAGCCGAACCCGTTCAACAAAGGACATGTGAACCACGTGAGCGTGGAGAAGGTTGAAGCTCAGCCTGATGCAGTAATAGGTAAGTTTTTGGTTAAGTCATTTACTGCAACCGTTCTTTTCGATACTGGTGCATCGCATTCATACATATCAAGGGAATTCGTGAACAAGTTTAAGATGTCCACCCAAGTTCTCAAAAGCCCTATGTTAGTAACCTCGCCAGGAGCAGAGTATATGGCCACCCAAGGATGTTTTCAGATACTATTGGCCATTGGTAGGCATGTTTTCCCCTCAGACCTCATTGTTTTGGAATCGCAAGGTTTGGATGTGATTTTGGGAATGTATTGGCTATCGTTGTATGGAGGAAACATCGATTGTGCCAGCAAGACTATTTTGCTTACCACCCCGGAAGGAAAAAGAATCAAGTATGTACCCCGGCATATGCCGAAGAGGACTCAAGTGAATTCCTTATCAGGAGTTGTACAAGAGGAAGTACCAGTGGTGAAGGATTATCCGGATGTATTTCCAGAAGAATTGCCAGGCATGCCACCAGATAGAGACATTGAGTCTTGATTGAACTTTTGCCAGGCACAGGGCCAATATCTAAGAGACCGTACAGGATGCCCGCAAAGGATTTGGAGGAAATTAAGAAGCAGATCAAGGAGTTACTGGATAAAGGCTATATTCGCCCAAGTTCGTCACCTTGGGGATCACCAGTACTTCTAGTGGAGAAGAAAGATGGATCACTAAGGATGGTTGTTGATTACCGAGGATTGAATGAAGTGACCATCAAAAACAAGTACCCACTGCCGATGATCAATGATTTGTTTGACCGCTTGCAAGGAGCTAAAGTATTTTCCAAGATCGATCTACAATCAGGATACCATCAGTTAAAGATTCGAGAGCAGGATATACCCAAGACGGCATTTACCACCAGATATGGATTGTATGAGTATACCGTTATGTCATTTGGACTGACTAACGCACCGGCCTATTTCATGAACCTGATGAACAAAGTATTTATGGAGTTTTTGGATAAGTTCGTCGTGGTGTTCATTGATGATATTTTAATCTTTTCCAAGGATGAAGAAGAGCATGAGGAGCATTTGCGATTGGTACTTGAGAAGCTCAGAGAACATCAGTTGTATGCCAAGTTCAGTAAGTGTGAGTTTTGGTTGAAGGAAGTTGGATTCCTTGGACATGTTATTTCTGGAGAAGGAATAGCAGTAGACCCTGCCAAGGTTGACACAGTGACAAGTTGGGAATCACCCACGACAGTTGGAGAAATCCGGAGTTTTCTTGGACTTGCAGGATACTACCGGAGATTCATCGAGAATTTCTCAAGGATTGCTAAGCCCATGACTGAGCTATTGAAGAAGGACACCAAATTCAATTGGACTGAGGAATGTGAAGCTAGTTTCCAAGAGTTGAAGAAACGATTGGTTACATCACCAGTGTTGATTCTGCCAGATCAACGCAAGGACTATGAAGTTTATTGCGACGCTTCTCGTCGAGGACTTGGAGCAGTGCTTATGCAGGAAGGAAGAGTTGTGTCGTATGCTTCACGACAACTTAAACCCCATGAGAAGAATTATGCTACGCATGATTTGGAATTAGCAGCCGTGGTGCATGCACTGAAGGCAGGGAGACATTTCCTCATCGGAAACCATTGTGAAGTGTACACGGATCACAAGAGTTTGAAGTACATTTTCACGCAGAAGGAGTTAAATCTCAGACAGAGGAGATGGTTGGAGCTCATCAAGGATTATGATATGAGATTGCATTATCACCCTGGAAAGGCTAACGTAGTAGCAGACGCGTTGAGCCACAAGAGTCATGTCAACACCCTCATGACAGGAGAGTTACCTCAGGAGTTAGCCGAGGACCTTCGTGAGCTTTGTTTGGAGATAGTCCCAAGAGGCTATTTAGCGACATTGGAGATTCAGTCTACCTTGATGGAAAGGATCAGAGAAGCGCAGAAAACAGACAAGGAGATTGAAGAGATAAAGGAGAAGATGAGCAAAGGAAAAGCCAAGGGATTTCGTGAGGATGAGCACGATACCTTATGGTTCGAGGACCGCGTATATGTACCAAATGATCCGGAGATCAGGAAGTTGATTTTGCAAGAAGCCCATGATTCACCATACTCGATTCACCCAGGGAATACCAAGATGTATTTGGATTTTAAGAATACTTTCTGGTGGACCGGAATGAAGAAGGATATTGCGAAATATGTAGCAGTTTGTGATGTATGTCAGAGAGTGAAGGCAGAGCATCAGAAGCCAGCAGGATTGCTGCAACCATTGCCGATACCCGAATGGAAGTGGGATAAAATAGGCATGGATTTTATCACAGGATTACCCAGGACTCGTTCAGGCTATGACTCGATATGGGTTGTAGTCGACCGTTTGACGAAAGTGGCTCATTTCATTCCACTGAAGACCACTTACACCGGTGCTAAGTTGGCAAAGATATACATGACCAGGATAGTATGTTTGCATGGAGTTCCGAGGACCATTGTATCAGACTGAGGAACCCAATTTACCTCGAAGTTTTGGAAGCAGTTACATGGAACATTGGGAACCAGGCTGGAATTCAGTACAGCATTTCACCCACAGACAGATGGACAGACCGAGAGAGTCAACCAGATTTTGGAGGACATGTTGAGAGCATGTGCACTAGATTATGGATCTAGTTGAGACGACAATTTGCCATATGCAGAGTTTTCTTATAACAACAGTTATCAAACCAGTTTGAAGATGGCCCCTTTCGAAGCTTTGTACGGAAGGAGGTGTAGAACACCGTTGTTATGGGACGAAGTTGGAGATCCTCAGCTGTTTGGACCAGATTTGATTAAGGAATCTGAACAGAAAGTGAGGTTGATTCGCGATAGGCTCAAGGTAGCCCAGTCCAGGCAGAAGAGTTATGCTGAGTCTAAACGTAAGGAGACAGTTCACGAAGTCGGAGACAGAGTGTATCTTCGAGTATCACCCCTTCGAGGAGTGAAGCGCTTTGGAGTTAAAGGAAAGTTAGCGCCCCGTTTTATTGGACCATACAGAGTGTTGGAACGTATGGGAGAAGTTGCCTACAAGTTGGAATTGCCCGAAGGATTGTCTGGAGTACATGATGTATTTCATGTTTCCCAGTTGAAGAAGTGCCACGCAGAAATGGCTGAGATACCGTTGAGAGATACTGTGCCACTGGAAGCGATTCAGTTGGAAAGTGATTTGACTTATGAGGAGAAACCACTTAAGATTCTTGAGTATGCCAGCCGAGTTACCCGCAGCAAGGTTATCAAGTTCTGCAAGGTTCAGTGGAGTCACCACACAGAGGATGAAGCCACCTGGGAGCAAGAGGAAGATCTACGGAAAAACCACTCCCATCTGTTTTCTAGCCAACCCGAATCTCGAGGGCGAGATTCATCTTAAGGGGGGTAGGTTTGTAACATCCCAAATTTCCAATTTGGAATGTTATACATAGATCATCATTGCATATCATGTTTTGTTGCATTTTGACAAATCCTCGATAAATCCTAAGCAACTCAAGGACCCTCGGAGAGAGTTGGGGATTTTCTCGAATTCTTAAATTAGATTTTTCAAACGAGGATTGGGGTTTTAATTATTTTTCTCTCCGGAAAAATATTTCCTGTTAAAATAAACGAGAGGAGAAAATATGACTTCTCCAAAACATTTGAAATACTGGAGGAAAAATGTTAAAATCATTTATTGGCATTTATTTGGATTTTATTGGCAATTTTATTGCATTAAAAAATATGCATGTTTACAAAATATTTATTTTGATTTATAAAAATGTTCACCCTATTCTAGATTTTCTAACTAGACGGGGAAAATTTATTTCATATTTTTCTGATTTTTATTTATTTTTCTACGCAATATTTTTCGCGGAACTTATTTTAAAAAAACTGCGCGACGCCCGACCGGGCCGAAGCCCAGCCGAGCGCCGGCCCGCCCGCGCTCTCCTCTTCCCGCACGACGCCGAGCCGCCGCCGGAGTCCGCCGCCCCGGCCACCCCCTTCCCCAAGCACCGGAACACCCCCCCCTTTATATAGCCCCCCTCTCCTTTTTCCTCACCGCCGCCGCCGGAGGAGCCCCGCCGC
>NC_057811.1:379624461-379645721 GCF_018294505.1 Triticum aestivum
GCCGCCGCCGGGAGCCCCGGAGCCGCCGCCCCTCGTCGCCGCACCCCCTCCCCAAGCCCCGAGCCCCGCGCCCGCCGGAGCCCCTCGCCGGAGCCGCCCGTCGAGGTACTGCCGCCGGCCGTTTTTCCGTCGTTGCCGGTTTTCTGTAAAAAAAGCCCTTTTGTTTAAAAAAAACCCCTAGATCGGTTTTTTTTCGGTTTTATTATTTTGCGAGCGTTCACCGAACCGTTCGTTTTAACGAACGCGTTCGTCGGTTTTTCTCTGTTAACGAACGTCCGTTCTTTAACCGTTCGTCCGTTTTTCTTTTTCGTCGGATTTTCTCGTTATTTTCTCAGATTCGATTTCTGATCGAATCTTTGAATCTGTTTAACTTCTCGCTCGTTTATCGGAATCAGGTGATTCAAGCGCATAGAGTTTCGTCTCGAAATTCTCTTTCCGATTAATCTACTCAAACAAGTATTTGCTACAGTAAAATTTGACCTAGATCCAGATTAGCAAACGAAGTTTCTTTCTTTCGCCGTTTGACTTTCGTTGCTTCTTTCGAGTTGATTCTTTTTGCAAACCGGAGTTCTTAAGTTGAACTTTCTGGTTAGATCTTTCATTCGAGTTTTACCTGTGCATTAGATGAGTACTGATTGTATGCTTGTTTGTTTGCGATAGAGTACCCGGAGTGTGCCGCTTGTTACTTCGAATCGCTAGGTTTTGCGGATCATCAGCAAGGCAAGTAACACTTTGATCATACCCCGTTCATACCCAGTTTTATTGCATTAGATCTGTTTTCCTCAAACACTTGCATGATTAGGATCTAATTAAATTGTGGGAACTGGGAAGTAGTTGAGGTAGTACCTACTACCTGTTTTACTTTATCAAACCCTTGGGAGTTACTTCTACGTTGCTTTTATTATTGCCATGCTATGCTCGTAGACGTGGATTGGGTTTGAGAGATATTCATGACAGATGTGAGATTGTTAATAATGGTTTACTTAAGGTGGCAACTAAAACTCACATCTGGGTGGATTGAGGCACCTGGAGAACCCAGTGTTGTCTGTATGTATAAGGTCCGCCACCCAGGCTCAAAGGGATCATAAGATTATTCATGCTAGAAACTTCCGTGTGCAGCCACAAGCTATTATGGGCTCTAGCATAGCTGAGTAGGTTACAGGATCTCTTGAAGAGGTGGACTAGCAGATGTAGGGGAAAGTAGGTGTACCGGTCCATCCAGAGTAGAGAGTGATTGTTTCTGAAAGACTGTGTCTCGGTCATCCGTTTCTCAAACATCATGCAGTGCGAGAATCAAGCGGAGGCGATCGAGTCTTGTGGGGAAAAGTGCACAAACCTCTGCAGAGTGTACAAACTGATCATGATTAGCCGTGTCCCCGGTTATGGACAACTTGAGTATCTAGTACCTGGATTATCATTTGAATCTCATCATCGTGATACTTATAATTAATTTTGTTGGGTTAATGATGATACTTAATTGGGATTGAGTTGGAGGTACCTTCTCAATGTTTCAACCACCATGATAGTTAAACAAAATTTATTCCTTTGCAGTAGGATAAAATTGGCTTTTCGCAAAACTATAACCATGGAGCCTTCCACCAGCCATGTTTGCATATAGTATAGCATATTATTTGTTCATTGCTCTCTATGTGTTACATTGCCAGCATATTCTATGTGCTGACCCGTTTTCGGGCTGCAACGTTTCATGTTGCAGACTTTTCAGACGACGAGTAAGGTGCCTTAGGTCGTGGTCTTATACTCAGTGATGCCGCTGGAGTTGATGGACTCACTTATCTTCCAAGTCTTCCGCTGTTATCGTTATTAGATGGCCTTAAGCCATGCTTATCATACTTAATCTCTTTGGAGATATTCGATGTAATAAGTGTGTGATTGCTACTCTGTTATAAATCCTCCATTTGTACTGTGCGTGTCAGCATTACTGATCCAGGGATGACACTGGTGCACAGCAGCACAGGCCATTTGAGGTCTGGTCGCTACAGCACGCAAGGAAATGCCTCCTTATTACGCATAAAATAATGATTCCTCCACCTGACATCTGGGACACACAGAAAGGGCCTCTGTATTTCACGAAAAAAACGTTACCGCTGCTGACAGCTTGGACCCACCAGCTATATCTTCGCACGCAAGGAAGTGCCTCCTTATTACGCACACAAAAATGAATACTCCCCCTGCTAGCTGGGACCCAGTATAGTGGCAGGCTGACTTGTGGGCCTACTAAGTTGATGGGGACGGAGGGCTTTGTCAACTTAGTCAATATGCACGATTCTAGCTCAAGTGACCGTACGATGTCCATCCAACGGCCGTAGTGCTTCTTCAACCTCTGGTCTTCTTGCTCCAGCCGCCCAAACCAGCGCCGGTCGTGCCTCGTGCTCCTGCCTCCCGTGGCCGGTTGCGATGCGGCGGAGGCCTCACCGCCCCTACTACTCCCACCGCTGGCCAGGCCATCCCTCTACTCACCCACACCACCTGTTATTTTGCGGCGACGGCAGCCTCACACCGCAGCGAACCAGTGAACCCTCATACTCCTCTACGCATGGGCATCCACTGCCACGTCTTCCCTGGCTCCGCGTCGTCCCCTTCCTAGGCCTCACCGTCGTCCACCGCCCTGGTGCTCTCGGCGCGGCGTGGTCAACATGGTCAAGGAACGGCTTCCATCGGACGTGGACTGTACGTCGAGAGGCTGATAGCTAGGTCCACGGCCGCAGCAAGGAAGTGCCTCCTTATTACGCGCAAAATAATTATTCCTCCACCTGACAGCTGGGACCCACCGGACGGGCCACCGTATTTTGCGAAAAAAATGTTTCCCTGACTGTTGGGACCCACCAGCTACATCCTCGCATGCAAGGAAGTGCGTCCGAGCAAAAAAATTGATTCGCCCCCCTGACTGCTGGGACCCACCAGCTACATCTTCACAGGCAAGGAAGTGCCTGACAGTCGGGACCCACCTGGTCGAAGCATACATAGCGTTGTCATTCTGGTTGCGAACGTGTACGTACATACTGGTCGATGTAGAGGCGCGCACGTGTCGTAGTAGAGGCGCGCACGTAGCATGTACACGTACGTACAGCAGCCAGTGTGCAAAAAAGAAAATACGGCCACGTACGTACATACGGGCAGGGTCTCGAATGCCTACTCGCGCATACGTTCGGCCAGGGCTCGTGTACATGGCTAGGTCGGAACGGAGAAACAGCATCGTCGTCGTGTTCATGGGGAGCCAACCGGCTGGGTCGGAACGGAATGCGTCATCGTGTTCATCGGGAGGGCTTGGACGGAACAGCCGATGGAAACGAGGCCTGGCGTACCGCAGAATGGAGGAAACGGCCTTGTGTTCGACCGGCCACGTTCGAAACGGGATCCTGTTCATCGGGAGGGGTCTGGCGTACCGCAAAACGGAGGAAACGGACCTCCTACGATGGAAATAGGGGGTCCTGTTGATCGGGAGGGGTGTGGCGTACCGAAAGTGGAGGAAACGGACTTGTGTTGGAGCGCAACGGTCGAAACGGGGGTCCTGTTCAACGGGAGGGGTGTGGCGTACCGCAAAATGGGACTCCACGGGATACTGTTCATATCCACCGTCGACCCCCTCCAGCCTCCACGGGCTACTATTCATCCACCGTCGACCTCCTCCAGCCTCCACCTGCGACTGTTCATCCACGGGCTCCTGTTCATCCAGCCTCCACCGCGCGCTACTCCACCGGCTACTGTTCAACCAGCGCTCTCCACGGGCTCCTGTTCATCCACCCCTCCACGGGCTACTGTTCATCCAGCCCTCCACCGTCTACTGTTCATCCTGCCCTCCACGGGGTGGTCCTGTTCATCCTGCCCTCGACGGGGTCCTGTTAATCCAGCCCCAACCGGCTCGATCGATCGGGGTCCTGTTCATCCAGAGGCAACACCAGGGGGTCCTGTTCATCCACCCCCACCGGGAACTGTTCATCCAACCCCCTCCCCCTAGCAACGCTCACTGTTCATCCAGAGGCAGCATCGATCGGCTTCAGTTAGCAGCAGTAGCGAAGGAATCGCTCGATCGGGTTCAGTTAACAACCATCGATCGATTGCTCGGGTTCAGTAACGCGTACCCTGCAGTGCAATCGCTCGGGTTCAGTTAGAGCCCAACGCCTCGCACCCACGCGCGTGCGTGTACGAGAGAAACGTGCATCGCTCGGCCCCGACCACCCATCGTAACCGGGAACACCCTGATATTTTCCTCGCCCTCGCTTCTACCACGGTTTTTTCCGTCATGGACGGCCGAAAGAATGTCATGCAGCTGCGTCTCCGGCCCGCCCAGGACAAAAAGCCCATTTTCTGTCATGATTTTTTGTCATAGAAGTAGGACCCCACCACATCTATGATGATACCGTGTTTTGTCACAATTATCATCACAGAAGTGTCATAAGTATGACAGGAAAAAAATTCGTTCGGCCCAAAATGTCATGGATGTGTCTTTTTTTTGTAGTGAAGCATGGTCATCATGATGAAATGAAGACAAACACAGAGTACAGAAAGCGTAAACACAGGATAACACAGGATGAAGACAAACAGACTGAAGAAATTGAACTGAGGAAATTGAGAAAGTCTTCAGTCAAAGTCTTCAAACAGAGATATGAACAAGCGCACAACACAGTTATGAGGAAATTAAAGAGTTGAGGAAATAGAACCAGTAAGCTTGGTGAAGACAATGATTTGGTAGACCAGTTCCAACTGGTGTCTCAGTTGTACGTCTGGTTGGAGCGGCTAGGTATTTAAACCTTAGGACACACAGTCCCGAACACACAGTCCTCACCGTATTCTCCTTGAGCTAAGGTCACACAGACCTCGCCCAATCACTCGTGGTAAGTCTTCAGGTGACTTCCAAACCATCACAAACTCGGTCACTCGGCGATCCACAATTTCCTCTTGGATGCTCTAGACCATGACGCCTAACCGTCTGGAAGAAGCACAGTCTTCAAAGGTAACAAGCGTCAGATCTACGCAAGATCAATCTCTTCAGTGATGCTCAATCACTTTGGGGTTGTACGTGTTTGGGTTTGGGTTTTCCTCACTTGATGATTTTCGCTCAAAGTCCTCGGAGGATGGGATGCTCTCAAATGACAAGTGTCAGTTTCTCTCGGAGCAGCCAACCAGCTAGTGGTTGTAGGGGGCGGCTATTTATAGCCTAGGGAGCAGCCCGACATGATAAGACATAAATGCCCTTCAATGATATGACCGTTAGGTGGGTAGATATTTTGGAACAGTTGGCGCATAGCACAGCAACGGTCGGAAATTTGAGTATCAAATTCCTCAGGGCTATCATGTTCCTCGCTGTGTAGGCAATCCGCACTGACGAATTCCTAACTCCGCAGTCAGAACAAATTCCTCAGAGACCAGAAGAACTTTGTCTCTGTCACTGAAGAATATGACTGAACTGTATGAGATTTCCAGTGGCTTCACTCGAAGGGATTGGTATGTGTAGGATTTTGAGTTGAGCATCACTTGGAAATTTTTCCTTAGTATTTCCTCGACCCCCTTTAACAGTACGGTGTTTCCTATGACTCAAGAAAGAGAAAATGAAACTACGAAAACAAAAGTCTTCACACTTCATGTTCCTCGAATGGATACCTAGTCTTCAATGTCACACCAATTTCTTCACTTTCAAAGTCTTCAGAAAGTCTTCAAAAATCCAAAGTCTTCAGTCGAAGAACTTCATTTTTAGGGGTCGACTTTCTGTGTAAATATGAAACTCCTCATAGACTTATAGACCTGTGTACACTCATAAACACATTAGTCCCTTAACCTATAAGTCTTCAATACATCAAAATCACTAAGGGGCACTAGATGCACTTACACTTTGCTACTAAATACTTTACTGCAGATATTAAGTCTTCCAGGTGTGGTTGAATTGACAACTCAGCTGCTAATACTTGAGAATATTCTTTGGCTCCCCTTGTGTCGAATCAATAAATTTGGGTTGAATACTCTACCCTTGAAAACTGTTGCGATCCCCTATACTTGTGGGTTATCAAGACTATTTTCTGGCGCCGTTGCCGGGGAACATAGCTCTATTCTTTGAGTCACTTGGGATTTATATTTGTTGATCACTATGAGGAACATGAAAGACGAAAAAACCAAGATTTATCCCTCAACTACAAGGGGAGGTAAAAATATGACATCTAGCTCTGCACTTGATTCACCTTCTATTATGAGTAAACTTGCGACACCTACTCCTGCTATTGATTCTGATATGTCGCATGTTATTGATGATGCCACTTCTGCTTTGCATGATACTTATGATGAAACTACTTCTATGCTTGATAATACTGTGCCATTAGGTGAATTTCTTGATGAACAACTTTTTAGTGTTAGAGAGAATGAAATTATTGAAACTGGTAATATTGATGACAGTGATGATGAAGATTCTCCCCCTAGATATGAATTGCCTGATGTGCCTGAGGGTTATGTTATGGATGAAGAAACTGCTACAGATCTTTTTGCTTGCAAAGATAGATATGATCTTAAGAAACTGTTAGCCAAGCTGAAAGAAAAGTCTTTGAATGCTAGAATGAAATATGACCCTGCTTTTGCTACTTCACCTATCTGTATTTCCGATAAGGATTA
Source organism: Triticum aestivum (assembly GCF_018294505.1). Classification (NCBI taxonomy): domain Eukaryota; kingdom Viridiplantae; phylum Streptophyta; class Magnoliopsida; order Poales; family Poaceae; genus Triticum; species Triticum aestivum. The sequence continues at coordinate 379,631,077 of NC_057811.1, forward strand.
TGATTTCTCTGTCGATCCTGAGTTAATCGCTTTGGTTGAATCTGATCCTTTTTATGGCAATGAATCTCAAACTGTTGTGGCACATCTTACTAAATTAAATGATATAGCCATCCTATTTACTCATGAGGAAAAAATTTGTTACTACTATATCCTTAAGCTATTTCCATTCTCGTTTAAAGGGTGATGTTAAAACATGGTTTAATTCTCTTACTCCTGGTTGTGTGCGTAGTCCCCAGGACATGATTTACTACTTCTCTGCTAAATATTTCCCCGCTCATAAGAAACAAGCTGCCTTAAGGGAAATATGTAATTTTGTGCAAATTGAAGAAGAGAGTCTCCCACAAGCTTGGGGGAGGCTTCTCCAATTACTTAACGCTTTGCATGGTCATCCTCTCAAGAAAAATGAAATACTTGATATCTTTTATAATGGACTAACTGATGCTTCCAGAGACCACCTGGATAGTTGTGCTGGTTGTGTTTTCAGGGAAAGAACTGTTGATCAAGCTGAATTGCTATTGAATAATATGTTGAGTAATGATAATAATTGGACATTACCTGAACCAACTCCTAAGCCAACTCCGAAGAAAAGGGGTATTCTATTTCTCAGTCCTGAAGATATGCAGGAGGCAAAGAAATCTATGAAAGAAAAGGGTATTAAAGCTGAAGATGTTAAGAATTTACCACCTATTGAAGAAATACATGGTCTTGATAACCCGACACAGGTAGTAAAGGTAAATTCTCTCTGTAGATTTCATGAAGGTGATATTCCTTGTTATAAGTCTGCTAGCCAATGCTTAGATGAGTTTGATAATTTTATTGTTAAACAAGAAAACTTCAATGCTTATGTTGGTAGACAATTGAAACGTAATGCTTATATGATTGAACACTTGAGTGGTTATATGTCTAGAGTTAAAGGTGAACTCAAACTTATTAGTAAACATGCTTCTATGGTTACCACTCAAGTAGAACAAGTGCTCAAAGCTCAAAATGATTTGCTAGATGAATTAAATAATAAGAAAAATGGTAATGTTGTTAGAGTTATTACTAGAGGGTGTAAAATGACTCAGGAACCTTTGTATCCTAAGGGTCACCCTAAGAGAGTTGAGAAAGATTCTCAGAGAACTAATGTTGATGCACCTAGTCCATCTAAAAAGAAGAAAAATAAAAATGATAGGACTTTGCATGCTTCTAGTGAACCTGTTGTTGACACACCTGAGAATCCCAAGGATATTTCTATTTCTGATGCTGAAACACAATCTGGTAATGAACATGAACTTAGTGATAATGTTAATGATGATGTTCATGAGATGCTCAACCTAGCAATAACAATGATGTAGAGATTGAACCTGTTGTTGATCTTGATAACCCACAATCAAAGAATCAACGTTATGATAAGAGAGACTTTGTTGCTAGGAAGCACGGTAAAGAAAGAGAACCATGGGTTCAGAAACCCATGCCTTTTCCTCCCAAACCATCCAAGAAAAAGGATGATGAGGATTTTGAGCGCTTTGCTGAAATGATTAGACCTATGTTTTTTCGTATGCGTTTGACTGATATGCTTAAAATGAATCCTTATGCTAAGTATATTAAAGATATTGTTACAAATAAAAGAAAGATACCGGAAGCTGAAATTTCCACCATGCTTGCTAATTATACTTTCAAAGATGGAATACCAAAGAAACTAGGAGATCCAGGAGTACCAACTATACCATGCTCCATTAAAAGAAACTATGTTACAACTGTTTTATGTGATCTTGGAGCTGGTGTTAGTGTTATGCCTCTCTCTTTATATCGTAGACTTGATTTGAATAAGTTGACACCTACTGAAATATCTTTGCAAATGGACGATAAAGCAACTGCTATACCTGTCGGTATTTGTGAGGATGTGCCTATTGTGGTTGCAAACGTTACTATTTTAACGGACTTTGTTATTCTTGATATTCCCGAGGACGATAGTATGTCGATTATCCTTGGTAGACCCTTTTTGAATACTGCAGGGGCTATTATTGACTGCAACAAAGGCAATGTCACTTTTCATGTTAATGGTAATGAGCATATGGTACACTTTCCGAGGAAACAACATCAAGCCCACAGTATCAATTCTATTGGAAAAACTTCAACGATTACTATTGGAGGTTTTGAATTTCCTCTTCCTACTGTCAAGAAGAAATATGATATTCTTATTGTTGGGGATGTGCATATCCCCGTTGAGGTAACTTAGTCTTATTCAAAAATTCTCCGGTTTCATGCAATTCGGAAAGAGTTTGTTAACAAGACTTGATCAATCTTGTTAGTGGATTCCTTTTGTGAGCATGAGATGGATGAAGTTAGAAAGCACAATTCTCTGTACCGTCCTTTTACTTTGTGTTATTTAGATTAAATAAAGCAAAATTAGTATTTTCTGTGTGTTTTCTGAATTATCCTTGCAATAAAAAATATCCCGAAAATAAAAGTTCTCCAAGTGTCCTGAAAACCATATATGATTTTTTGTAGAATATTTAAGAATATCTGGCACTGAGAACACACCAGAGGGGGCCACCACCTGGCCACGAGGGTCCAGGGCGCGCCCCCTGCCTCATGGGCTCCACGTGGACCCCCTCCACTTATTCCTGCACCCACACACTTTGTCTTCCTCTAGAAAAAATCCTCTCGTAGCTCAAACTCGTGTTCTAGCTCATCTTGCTGCCATTTTCGATCTCCTTGCTCAAAGCTTCATTCACAAAACAGTTTTGGGGGATTGTTCTTCGGTATGTGACTCCTCCAATTGTCCAATTAGTTTTTGTTCTAGTGCTTAATTTATTGCAAATTTTTGCTGCTAAGGTGACTCTGTTCTTGAGCTTGCATGTCAAATTTATCAGGTCCAAGGTAGTTTTAATGCATGATATAGCCTCTAGGCACTTGTGGGAGTAGTTCCTATCAATCCTGTTGAGTTTGGTGCACTTTTATTTTGAGTCACTAAAAATTTCAGAAATTTTTCAGAGGAAGAAAAATGTTTAGGAAATTTTACCAAGGTGGTTCCTCAAGAAAGCAAGGACCAAGGCTCGCGATACGTGAGCCAGACGATGAACCACCGAGAGAAGCTCAAGTGCGGCCTTGCGAATGGCCGTTAGAAGAGTTTATGGTCCAAGCAGGTATCAAGGAAGAATTTGACGCGTATGTGCGTAATGCTGATCTTGAGGGCTTCGTGTCAGATAAGTGCCTGCAATACTACTACCTAACTGATTCCTTTGTGAGAAGGTTTAAATTTACATCCTCGCGCAATTCTCACACTGTTCTATTTGATCTTTATGATAAATCATATACCATGAACCTAGAAGATTTTAGTACTGCTTGTAAACTCCCGCAGTGGGGCAATGTTAGTCAAACTCGCAAATCTGAATATAAAGATTTTCTTGCTAGTATCACTTTGGGGGAATCTAGAGAAATCACACAAGCTACCATAGGGAGCATTCAATTTCCTTCCATACGTTATTTTGCTATGTTTATAGGTAGATGCATTAAAGGTAAAGATGAGGCTTGCCACATGTGCGTTCCAGATCTAAGTGTCCTCAAGAGTGCAGTATTAGGTGATAAACAATATAACCTGGGGGCCATTGTTGCACGAAGGTTGCATCTTAACGGTTTAAGTGGAGACTTGTTTGGTGGATTTTATGCAACTCGTGTAGCTAATTATCTTGATGTACCCATACGTGAAAATGATATGGAATTGCCTCCTGCTTATCTAGATTATAATGCTATGGTTCGCCACTAGTTTGTTGAGAGGAATGAACAGTTCCTCCAGTACCGACTAATCTTTCACAGACGTCGCACCGTCCATGTTGCTCTCCCTGCTCCTACCTTCTTTGACTTTCAGGCAAAAAGGAGATATATTATAACCAGGGAGGAGGCGAACGAGTATGAGAGGAGTTTGGAAGCAGCTCGCCTCCGAGCTGCAGCTCTTGAGGCAGTAGCTGCTGCATCTCAGTACAACCCCAGCTACGACTTTGGATATCTGCCAGGCCAGCCGTGGCCATAGACCAACTTAGGCCAAAAGCCTAAGCTTGGGGGAGTACACATTTCTCACCGACATTACATTCATGTTCACACACTCATGCCAGTTGTCGGTGCACATACTTATTCATTATACTATCCATGCTAGTTTATTTTCTTTTCTAAGCCTTCTTTCTGTGTGTTTTAAAAACCTTAAGAAAAACCAAAAAAAATAGTTGTAGCTTTTAGCTAATTTACTTTCCATGCCTGTAGTAGTAGTAATTAAAAGAAAACCCAAAAAGATTTCTCGTTCTTCTTTTGCTTGTTGGGAGCTTTCCCGTGTAAATAGTTTTATTTCTTTTCGTTTCTTTGGGGGTCGAGAGGAGAAGACCATGATGAAAATGTTGTAGTGGCTCTTATATGCATTATTGTTGATTTAACAAAGAGCCCATATTACCTTGTCTTCTCCCTTGTATTAAATGCTTGCAGATTCCAGCTTAGTCCAATGCACGTGCACTATTATTATTATCCACACCATTCAGTCGTGCGAGTGAAAGGCAATAATGACGATATATGATGAACTGATTGAGATGAGAGAAGCTGGTGTGAACTCGATTATGAATGAAACATGTTTGCAATGACAATTAGTTCACCATTCCTGATTCAGCCTATTATGAATGAAACATGTTTGCAATAACAATTAGAGATTTATAGTTGCTCATGCCATGCTAAATTTGCTAGGAGTTTATAATGGTTTACCTTGCGTGCCAACATGCTATTAAAATGGTTGTGATGTGGTATGATAGGGTGGTATCCTCCGTTGAACGATTCAAGTGGCTTGAATTGGCACATGTTCACGCATGTAGTTGAAACAAAATCAACATAGCCTCCACGATATTTATGTTCATGGTGGATTATATCCTACTCATGCTTTGCACTCAGTGTTGATTAATTTTAATGCATGTTCATGACTGTTGTCGCTCTCTAGTTGGTCGCTTCCCAGTCTTTTACTAGCCTTCACTTGTACTAAGCGGGAATACTGTTTGTGCATCCACTTCCATAAACCCCAAAGTTATTCCATATGAGTCCACCATACCTTCCTATATGCAATATCTACCTGCCGTTCCAAGTAAATTTGTATGTGCCAAACTCTAAACCTTCAAATGAAATTCTGTTTTGTATGCTCGAATAGCTCATGTATCAACTACGGTTGTCTATATCTTCCATGCTAGGTGGGTTATTCTCACGATAAGTGGACTCCGCTCATCACTCATGAGAAAATGGCCGGTAACCGGGATGCCCAGTCCAATGCTCAAATCAAAATAATTGCAAACAAAACTCCCCCAGGACTGTTGTTAGTTGGAGGCACCCGTTGTTTCGGGCAAGCCATGGATTGATGCTTGTTGGTGGTGGGGGATTATAAACTTTACCATTCTATTTGGGAACCGCCTATAATGTGTGTACCATGGAAGATATCAAGATCTCTTGGTTGTTTTGTTGATAATGAAAGTATGCCACTCAAAATATTATTTATCTCTATTTCAAAACTCGAGCTCTGGCACCTCTACAAATCCCTGCTTCCCTCTGCGAAGTGCCTATCTATTTACTTTTATGTTGAGTCATCATCCTCTTATTAAAAAGCACCAGTTAGAGAGCACCGCTGTCATTTGCATGCATTACTATTAATTTACATTGAGTATGACTGTGACTGGATCTCTTTTACCATGAATTACAATGTCTAGTCAGTCCTTGATCTTCAGAGGTGCTGTGCATTTATGTTTTGCGGTCTCAGAAAGGGCTAGCGAGATACCATCTTGTTATATCATATTATGATTGTTTTGAGAAAGTGTTGTCATCCGAGATTTATTATTATTGCTCGCTAGTTGATTATGACATTGATATGAGTAAACATGAGACCTAAATGTTATTGTGAATATGGTTAGTTCATAATATTTGCTGAAAACTTGAATGTTGGCTTTACATATTTGCAACAACAAGAACAAACAGAGTTTGTGAAAGTTTTTTTTATCACTTTCAGTTTGTCAACTGAATTGCTTGAGGACAAGCAAAGGTTTAAGCTTGGGGGAGTTGATACGTCTCCAACGTATCTACTTTTCCAAACACTTTTGCCCTTGTTTTGGACTCTAACTTGCATGATTTGAATGGAACTAACCCGGACTGATGCTGTTTTCAGCAGAATTGCCATGGTGTTATTTTTGTGCAGAAATAAAAGTTCTCGAAATGACCTAAAACTTCACGGAGAATATTTTTGGAATAAATAAAAAATACTAGCGAAAGAATCAACACCAGGGGGCCCACACCCTGTCCACAAGGGTGGAGGGCGCGCCCCCTGCCTCGTGGGCCTCCTGAGGCTCCACCGACGTCAACTCCAACTCTATATATTCACGTTCGGGGAGAAAAAATCAGAGAGAAGGATTCATCGCGTTTTACGATACGGAGCCGCCGCCAAGCCCTAATCTTCCTCGAGAGGGCTGATCTGGAGTCCGTTCGGGGCTCCGGAGAGGGAATCCGTCGCCGTCGCCATCATCAACCATCCTCCATCACCAATTTCATGATGCTCTCTGCCGTGCGTGAGTAATCCCATCGTAGGCTTGCTGGACGGTGATGGGTTGGATGAGATTCATCATGTAATCAAGTTAGTTTTGTTAGGGTTTGATCCCTAGTATCCATTATGTTCTGAGATTGATGTTGCTATGACTTTGCTATGCTTAATGCTTGTCACTAGGGCCCGAGTGCCATGAATTCAGATCTGAACCTATTATGTTTTCATGAATATGTGTGAGTTCTTGATCCTATCTTGCAAGTCAATAGTCACCTACTATGTGTTATGATCCGGCAACCCTGAAGTGACAATAATCGGGACCACTCCCGGTGATGACCGTAGTTTGAGGAGTTCATGTATTCACTAAGTGTTAATGCTTTGGTCCGGTACTCTATTAAAAGGAGGCCTTAATATCCCTTAGTTTCCAATAGGACCCCGCTACAACGGGAGGGTAGGACAAAAGATGTCATGCAAATTCTTTTCCATAAGCACGTAGGACTATATTCGGAATACATGCCTACATTACATTGATGAACTGGAGCTAGTTCTGTGTCACCCTATGTTATAACTGTTGCATGAGGAATCGCATCCTACATAATTATCCATCACTGATCCAATGCCTACGAGCTTTTCACATATTGATCTTTGCTTAGTTACTTTTCTGTTGCCACTCTTACAATTACTACAAAGCTGCTACTGTTACTTTTACCACCGTTACCGTTACTTCCATACTACTTTGCTACTAAATACTTTGTTGCAGATATTAAGTCTTCCAGGTGTGGTTGAATTGACAACTCAGCTGCTAATACTTGAGAATATTCTTTGGCTCCCCTTGTGTCGAATCAATAAATTTGGGTTGAATACTCTACCCTTGAAAACTGTTGCGATCCCCTATACTTGTGGGTTATCAGAGTCCTTGTAGGATAATTCATTTTTTGGTATGAAGTTCAGCAAAGGCCATCCAAATAGTGATATTCTAAAGGCTCTTGCTGAACTTCGTACCAAGAAGCGAATTATCCTATCAGGACTCCGGTCCAAAATAATTTTGGAGAGCTTCATGCCATCATGCGCCTGTTACTTCCGGCTAATGATGAAGCCATGGTTTTCTTGAATCCTTTGACACTAGACAACGTGACATATAGAAGGGTAGATGAGATCAAGAAAAATAGGGACCATTTTCTGCACATCCAGAATGGCGTCATTTTGTTAAATCCCTTGTCGGTCCGGACGTCGGACATTCATGAGAGGGGCGGTCCGGCCCAAACCCTAGAAGCATTGTCGTCAAGGGGTGAAGGGTCGAGGATCGCCGAGGGGTCGAGAGGGGGACGTCGTTCAACCCCCTCTCGCTCGACCAACTCTCGAGGACACCTAAACCCTAGAAACAAATGATGTCGGTCTCCTACCCCCTCCCGCCCCTACCTGACAAACTCTCTCGAGATTTATAAGAGATTTATCAAGAATTCCCCCATTATGGATGTGCATAATTAAGTTGGTCCATATTTTTCCTGATCTCATCTACCATTCTATATTTGCACGTTCTCTTGTGTCAAAGTATTGAAGAAATCCATGGTTTCATAATTGGCCGGAAGTAACAGACGTATGATGGTATGAAGCTCTCCAAAATTGTTTTGGAACGGAGTCCTGATAGGATAATTCCCCTTTTGGTATGAAGTTCAGCAAAGGCCATCCAAATAGCAATATTCCAAAGGCTCTTGCTGAACTTCGTACCAAAAAGTGAATTATCCTATCAGGACTCCGTTCCAAAATAATTTTGGAGAGCTTCATACCATCATGCGCCTGTTACTTCCGGCTAATGATGAAGCCATGATTTTCTTGAATCCTTTGACACTAGACAACATGACATATAGAAGTGTAGATGAGATCAGGAAAAATAGGGACCATTTTCTGCACATCCAGAATGGCGTCATTTTGTTAAATCCCTTGTCTGTCCGAACGTCAGACATTCATGAGAGAGGCGGTCCGGTCCAAACCCTAGAAGCATTGTCGAGACCACCCCAAACCCTAGAAGCGTTGCCGAGGCCACCCCAAACCCTAGAAGCGTTGTTGAGGCCACCACAAACCGTAGAAGCGTTGAGCTAGCTAGGTCTACGTTTGCCACTAATATATCCATCTGTCATGTTTGTATATTAATTGCCATGTTGTAATATTTGCAGAAACTATGGAACACCGAGACTTCGAAGCAGAACAGTTGTTGGGGGACATAATCCTCGGTGGAGGTGATGTCTTGTCGTATCTCAACGACACCGATGGTCTGGAAGGAGAGGGTGAAGGAGGCTCCGGTGATCGAACAATGGAGGTGGAAGGACATGATCATGATGGCTCCGGTGACCGAATGCCGGTAGAAGGAGACCGTGATGACGGCTCCGGTGAGCGAACGGAGGAAGGAGCTGTTGCAAAGCCCGGCGAGGTATATATATTAATTAAGCCTGTGCTGACTAGCTAATTGATGGATTAATTGTTTTGGTATGTACACATATTAGCTCTCTTCTTTCTTATTTTCTAGCCCTCCGGATCGAGCCAAACTTCGGTAATGAGACGAGGCCCGAAGAAAAGGTTGTGCCAGGATGAAGGGTTCACGATCACAGCAATCGTAGGCGATGGCCAACCGATTGAACCCAGCCGGACCAAGGAAGCATTTTCTGCTCAGTGCGGGGTTCTTGTTAGGGACATGATCCCGATCAGCATCCACCAATGGAATAAGCCTAAGAACGAAGACCCTCAAGTGTCTTATGTCAACGATAGACAGAAAGATGATCTTTGGACTGTGCTAAAGGCAAATTTCACCCTACCGCCAGAGGAGGATCCGGATAAGACAATTAAAGAGCCATTGGTCAAGGCTCATGCTCTTAAGAAGATGGCAGATCTTTTTAGGAGGTGGAAGAAATAGTTGAACACAAAGTTTGTCGACAAAGGGAAGACTCCAGAATTCACCGGCCAATTTGAGAAGACATCTCACGAGAAAATGGCTGGTAATCGGGATGCCCAGTCCCATGCTCAAATCAAAATAATTGCAAACAAAACTCCCCCAGGACTGTTGTTAGTTGGAGGCACCCGTTGTTTCGGGCAAGCCATGGATTGATGCTTGTTGGTGGTGGGGGAGTATAAACTTTACCATTCTATTTGGGAACCGCCTATAATGTGTGTACCATGGAAGATATCGAGATCTCTTGCTTGTTATGTTGACAATGAAAGTATGCCACTCAAAATATTATTTATCTCTATTTCAAAACTCGAGCTCTGGCACCTCTACAAATCCCTGCTTCCCTCTGCGAAGGGCCTATCTATTTACTTTTATGTTGAGTCATCATCCTCTTATTAAAAAGCACCAGTTGGAGAGCACCGCTATCATTTGCATGCATTACTATTAATTTACATTGAGTATGACTGTGACTGGATCTCTTTTACCATGAATTACAATGGCTAGTCAGTCCTTGATCTTCAGAGGTGCTGTGCATTTATGTTTTGCGGTCTCAGAAAGGGCTAGCAAGATACCATCTTGTTATATCATATTATGGTTGTTTTGAGAAAGTGTTGTCATCCGAGATTTATTATTATTGCTCACTAGTTGATTATGACATTGATATGAGTAAACATGAGACCTAAATGTTATTGTGAATATGGTTAGTTCATAATATTTGCTGAAAACTTGAATGCTGGCTTTACATATTTGCAACAACAAGAACAAACAGAGTTTGTGAAAGTTTTTTTTATCACTTTCAGTTTGTCAACTGAATTGCTTGAGGACAAGAAAGGTTTAAGCTTGGGGGAGTTAATACGTCTCCAACGTATCTACTTTTCCAAACACTTTTGCCCTTGTTTTGGACGCTAACTTGCATGATTTGAATGGAACTAACCCGGACTGACGCTGTTTTCAGCAGAATTGCCATGGTGTTATTTTTGTGCAGAAATAAAAGTTCTCGGAATGACCTGAAACTTCATGGAGAATATTTTTTAAATAAATAAAAAATACTGGCGAAAGAATCAACACCAGGGGGCCAACCCCGGTCCACGAGGGTGGATGGCACGCCCCCTGCCTCGTGGGCCCCCTGAGGCTCCACCGACGTCAACTCCAACTCTATATATTCACGTTCGGGGAGAAAAAATCAGAGAGAAGGATTCATCGCGTTTTACGATACGGAGCCGCCGCCAAGCCCTAATCTTCCTCGAGAGGGCTGATCTGGAGTCCGTTCGGGGCTCCGGAGAGGGAATCCGTCGCCGTCGCCATCATCAACCATCCTCCATCACCAATTTCATGATGCTCTCTGCCGTGCGTGAGTGATCCCATCGTAGGCTTGCTGGACGGTGATGGGTTGGATGAGATTCATCATGTAATCAAGTTAGTTTTGTTAGGGTTTGATCCCTAGTATCCATTATGTTCTGAGATTGATGTTGCTATGACTTTGCTATGCTTAATGCTTGTCACTAGGGCCCGAGTGCCATGAATTCAGATCTGAACCTATTATGTTTTCATGAATATGTGTGAGTTCTTGATCCTATCTTGCAAGTCAATAGTCACCTACTATGTGTTATGATCCGGCAACCCCGAAGTGACAATACTCGGGACCACTCCCGGTGATGACCGTAGTTTGAGGAGTTCATATATTCACTAAGTGTTAATGCTTTGGTCCGGTACTCTATTAAAAGGAGGCCTTAATATCCCTTAGTTTCCAATAGGACCCCGCTGCAACGGGAGGGTAGGACAATAGATGTCATGCAAGTTTGTCAACAAAGGGAAGACTCCAGAATTCACCAGCCAATTTGAGAAGATAAGAGATCACTGGCCCGCATTTTTGGCCTACAAGACATCGGAGAAGAGTAAGAAGATGTCAGCGACAAACAAGTTAAATGCTGCAAAGAAGGAGAATCACCATCGCACGGGGTCAGGTGGCTACCTCAAAGCCTGACCGTTGTGGGACAAGGCTGAGAATGACCTACTTGATAAAGGGGTCGAACCAGAGACATTGAACTGGCCAGACCGTTCAAGGACTTGGTTCTTCGGGGTTAGGGGAACCTTGGACCCTGAAACAGGGAAGTGCGTTTGGACGGACAAGCAACTTGAAATACCGGTCAAGAAGCTTTAAAAGTATATCGCCGCAGCGCAGCAAGGGACGTTCGTTCCCGACAGAGAGAACGACGAGCTCACAGAGGCCCCCGGGAATCTTGAGCACCCTGGACGAACACGAGGCACGGCAGGCTCCGTTGCGTGTAATATTGGGTTTCCTGGTGCAGGCGGTTACAAAACCCGGGAGAGGAGGAGGAAAGTGGAGCAGACCGAACTGCAGAAGCTGAATGCAAGGGTACGAAAGTTAGAGGAACAAGCAGTTGAGAGACAACGACCTGCAGGAGCTACCCCAGAAGCTACCCCGCCATCTCAGCGGAGAAGCAGCGTGGCTTCTACCGAGCTCCTTCAGCATCCTGACTTCACGGCTCCTAGCTACCCCGTGGATGCTATCACAGAGGCTCGACATTGCCACCTTATGACGCAATGGCAGAACCTCGAAGTCAAGGCGGCTGTCGGCTCTGTTGCACCTCCTGAACCCGACGCAACTTTTCACTGCCTTCTGATTCCATAAGGCTATGCTATTGTGATGGTGGATGAAATAACGTAGGGATTTGAGGAGCTCGAACTTGACCACCCTATCGGTGAAGGGGAGACTCAGCTGGGTCTTTGCTCTAAAGACTCCATGTCTATGGCGGAAGGAGCACATCAAGCTTTCGAACTGGACGCCTCCGCCTTCTCCTCCTCCTCCGGCGAGTCAGGGCACTCCGCCTCCTCCTCGTCCTCCTCCGGCGAGTGATCAGGGCACTCCGCCTCCTTCTCCGCCTGCTCCGGCGCATGGCGGCACTCCGCCTCCTTCTCCGCCTGCTCTGGTGCGTCCGAGTAGCCTGCCTCCTCCTCCGCCTCGTCAGCAACGGCGGAAGAGAGCCGCCGCCGCTCCGACTGCTCCGGCGCGTCGTAGCACTCCGCCTTGTAAGCAACAAAGGAAGACAGCCGCCGCCGCTCTGGCTGCTCCGGTGTCTAGCAGTACAGCCAGAGGCGGGAGGCAATACAGATTTGGTCCATCTCTCAGGCCTCTAGAGAAGTTACCATACGAGAGGACCGTGGAGGAAAACGCGGTGATCTATGAAGCCTATGTGAAGGACTTCTTTGAAACGCGAAGAGCTATGAAACATCCACCTCCGAAGGAGACGACAGATCCGGTGAAAGCGAAGCGCACTATCGATGCCCTGAAGCGACCACCACCGTCTCCGCCGCAAACCAACTATGAGCGCATTATTGAACGGACATATCAGGAAGCAGAGCGGTCGGGAAGTACTTGCAGTGATCAAAGGTTAGCAAAACGAAGAAGTGGGAAAAAAATCCCCAGCTCGGCGAACAAGCGAACCAATCGTGCCCCCCGCTCAAGGTGTCTAGCGATATCGTCGCTAATCATCCGGGGATGGTGCCTGGTACCAATCCTGGTGATTACCTGCCCGACGATGCACATTTTGATACAATGGAGGTGGACGAATTCAAATACCGGTACGGGAAGCCTCTTGTCAAACCTGGTCATCCTCCTCTAACAACGATGATGTGAAGATTCCATGAGTGGTACATGGACACCTGGAGCGAGTCTGGGAAGGATATTTTGACGCTGAGAGTTAAAGAGGAGCACGAACTCGTTGGAATTGATCTGTTGTCTGTTTCATTTGAGGAGTTCTTCCAGTTTTACAATTAAAAGGCCCTCGATAAAATAATCGTCACTTGCTACTGTCTGTAAGTACTACTTCTGTCATTAAGTCTCTATATATAGCTCAGCTCTTTCATTGCATGTACATATAATTATCCTCACTATATTATGCAGATTGAAGATCGTCGAATGCAAGAAAAGACAAATCTACGATATTGGATTCATTAGCACAAATCTAATAGATGAATTTACGGTTAAATATAATGCCAAAGAAACCGAGGCCAACTTGCTACAATCGTTGCTTCAAAATCAAAACAAAGGGAAAATACTCTTTCCTTACAACTTCAAGTGAGTGTTATTGTCTTGTGCATATTCAGTTTCCCTTATTACTCGAGGTTATAGTAATGTAATTGATGAGTTATGTATGCGTGCGCAGCTTCCACTTTATTCTCCTAGAGATTAAGCTAGAGCAGGGACTAGTAACCGTCTTAGACTCGAGACGAAAAGATCCCGAGGAGTGTGTGGCCATGACTAAAATGCTCGAGAATTAAGTTCAATCGATCATTATCGCACCATATCGGCAACTTTGTTCATTTCCTAATATCAAGTAATTGTTTTCTTTGTCTGGCAGGGTTTGGAAAGAGTTCACTGCAAAAGCTCCGGGACTGCGCACCCGAAAGTAAGTACTACTAGCTAGTTCCGCGCATCTCCCATTGATTCTAGCTAGTCTCATCAATACCATTTATAATGCTTGATTATCAGTTTGATTGACCTCTATTTCTCGTAAAGTGCTTGTGGCAGGAATCCGGGAATGATTACTGTGGATACTACGTTTGTGAGTTCATCTACAACGCGACGACCTCTAAGCGGGGCTACTCTAAAAAACAATATGAAGTGCGTAAGCAATAATATTCACAATTTTATTTTATTACCATCATTTGTGTTGAGTTTCATTCATATATATGTATTGACCCCCTTTTTCAAATTAGATGTGGCAGATGCGGAATGAACTCCTACCACAAGATCGCATACGAGCAATTCAAGAGGAATTGGCGGGATTCTTTCTTGACCATGTCATAAATAAAGCCGGATAATACCATCTGGAATTTGACATTAGATGTTAGGGAATTGTAAGAGATCTTATATTGTATATATGTAGCTAGTAGCGTCAGATAGATATACGAAAACTTGTTGTTCAACCAATCTCTCAGAGAAGGAGAGGTCGATCACTTCTGTGTGTGTATATATGTTCATGACGATCTTGTGTACTTAATGGTTTCCTTCATTTGCTTACTAGCTAGTGTGTCAAGTCCTCTCTATACGTATAGTACCTAGCGTCGACCAAGCACGGAGATAAGAGAGGACACTTCTCTCTATTAGCTAGCTAACACAATATATGAAACCCCTAAATTAACCCTACA